>NC_047091.1:8709300-8744300 GCF_902459505.1 Geotrypetes seraphini
GACCCCCCTCTGGCCCACGGGACTCCCACGGGGATGGAAGGCTTTGGAAGCAGGGTTCATCCATATAATATAATGGACACGTCAGCCTTAGTAAAAGAGGGGGGTTTATAAGTGAATTACCTGAACAGAAAACAAAAAAAGGGTTCCACCAAAGAGATTCCACAAGGAAAACAGCAGCGCAAACACAAAAGAAACTGTGGAATTGATGATCCTGTCAGAAGTAATTGCTGCTTTTTACGGGGACGGGTGGGGACGGAGAGGATCCTGACGGGGACGGGTGGGGACGGAGAGGATCCTGGCGAGGACGGGCGGGCATGAGTGGGATTTCTGTCCCCGTGCAACTCTCTACTTTATTGTCTCCCAGAGTGCGTTCTTCACACATGTAGACTCTGAATAAAATTATGTTGGCCCAGGCACAAATGTAACGCCTACATGGCTAGATCTGGAGACTCCTGAAGAAGGCTTTAATATCCAAAACACAGATCTGTGTCAATAAAGTCCTAGATTTCTGAAACTGTTCCTCAGGGTCTGTCTCCCAACTCTGCCAGCTGGATTTCCGGAAACATAATTATTTTTATGGTATACTGTACGAGTCTGGACCCATTAATCGATTATGTTCTCTTAAGCTTCCGCGGCCGGCGTCGCGATTGTTGCCGTTGTCTGGCTGAAACATCAGCTCTGACCACCCAGACATGGCGAGACCCAGACAACGGCAACAATCGTGATCGTAGCTACTGAAGCTTGAAAAAATATAACCCAGCTTTACGGGGCGAACATCTTTAAAATCCAAATTTGGGACCAACGGTCTTTCCCGCCAAAATTCTCCCAAACCCGCCTGTTGGCGTTTCAGAAAAGGCCGCCACAAGATTTATTTGCATGCATCGAATAGTTCAGAGACCCAAGGTACGGAAATACCTAGGTCTCAAGTACTTGAAAACCATTGAAAATACTGAATTCAGTAATTTTATTAAAATTTTCATAAAATACAATACAATGCATCAAAACTTAAAATTTCATATGTAAATATAAAAGATAATAAAGAAACAATATCTAATATAATAAAACGCTAGGCCGCACATGCACACTTCCTATGTGTGCGCCGGTTTTCCGTGAGCTGTAGCGACACATAGGAAGTGCTCAGTAGAGCTTACAATCTAATTACTCAGTTTATTTAATACACAGACATCTAATAAATAAACTGAGTGCCCTCGGTAGGGGCCCAAAGAGACAGGCTGGGTCAGAAACCGGTTGAGTGGGCGACGACAGAGGGTAGCGGTCAATGGAGATTGCTCTGAGAAAAGGGCTGTTACCAGTGGTGGGCCTCAAGGTTCTGTTCTTCTTGGGCTTATTCTTTTAAACATTTTTATAAGCAATATTGCTTCAGGGCTGTCGGGTAAGATTTGCCTCTTTGCGGATGATGCCAAAATCTGCAATAGGGCAGACACCCCAAATGGTGTGAATAACATGAAGAAAGACCTAGTGAAGCTTGAAGAATGGTCTGAAATTTGGCAGCTAAAATTTAATGCATTTAATGCAAATTTAATGCAAATTTAATGTATTTAATGCAAGGTCATGATTTGGGCTGCAAAAACCCAAAGGAACGATACAGTTTAGGGGGTGAAGAACTTATGTACATGACAGAAGAGCGGGACTTGGGTGTGATTGTGATGATCTTAAGGTGGCCAAACAGGTTGAAAAGGTGACAGCGAAAGCTGGAAGGATGCTAGGGTGCATAGGGAGAGGTAAGGCCAGTAGGAAAAAGGAGGTATTGATGCCCCTGTATAAGACGCTGGTGAGACCTCATTTAGAATATTGTGTACAATTCTGGAGGCCGCGCCTTCAAAAAGATATAAAAAGGACGGAGTCGGTCCAAAGGAAGGCTACCAAAATGTTGTGTGGTCTTCGTCATAAGGCATATGGGGACAGACTCAATATGTATACTTTAGACTTAGAGGAAAGGCAGGAGAGGGGAGATATGATAAAGACATTTAAATACCTACGTGGCGTAAATGCACATGAGTCGAGGCTCTTTCATTTAAAAGGAGGCTCTGAAATGAGAGGGAATAGGATGAAATTAAGAGGTGATAGTTTCAGGAGTAATCTAAAGAAATACTTTTTTACCGAAAGGGTGGTAGATGCTTGGAGCAGAAGAGGTGGCGGAGAAAGAGACTGATTTCAAGAAAGCCTAGGATAGGCACATGGGATCTCTTAGAGAGAGAAAGAGATAATAGTTACTGTGGATGGGCAGCATTTGGTCTTTATCTGCCATCATGTTTCTAGGTTTCTATAACTATAAAGTTCTATGACATCACAATGCTGGTGTAAAGAGCCTTAGCCTATAGGAGAGGAGATGCAAATGTTAAGAGCCTTAGCCAATAGGGAGAGTAGGAGATAGTAGATGTTGCAGACAGGGCAGGATTAACCAATAGGCCATGTAGGCACGTGCCTAGGACCCAAAATGGTCAGGGGGCCCGATGAAGGAGAACATCAACATTGTTTTTTCCAAACGGCGTTGGGCCCCTCCATCATTGATCGGCAACGTGGGCACCCCTCCCCCCTGCCCCCCCCCCCTTATTGACAGAAAGTAAGACAAGCAGGCAACGTGGTTAAGAAAGGCAATGGAACTGTAATTGTGCAAGTGGTGCTGCTTGCCCGAAGCTTCCCTATGACGCAGCTTCCTGTTTACGCCTGGGCGCATGGTGGGATGGGGCGGGGCAGGGGGCCCAGTGTACTTGGGTGCCTAGGGGCCCTCGACAAATTAATCCTACCCTGGTTGCAGATGGGCAGACATGGCCTTTATGGATGGGCCATTTGGCCTTTATCTGCCATCATATTTCTATGTTTGTATGTAAACAGATAAACAGGACAAGTAGGGGGTTAGGGAGTTTCTCAAGCATGGTTACTTTATAAGTGAGTGGGGGTTAGGAGTTAAAAGCAACCTCGAAAACGATTTGAATACTGCCAGGGAAGGAGTTTGACATACTGACTCAGGCAGTCTGTTCCAGGTAAATGATGCAGCAAGAGAGAAGAAGCATAGTTTGGAACTGGCAGTAGAGGAGAAGGGTACAGATAAGAGAGACTTGCCCAATGAACAGAGTTCCTGGGGAAGAGTCTAGGAGAGAGAAGCACAAATTGAAGGAATGTTTCATTCATTACAACAGTATTCAAACCAATTACAGTATACTGTATGTGAGCGGAATATTGGGCATATTTCATTTGTCCCAAATAATGAATGAACAAGCAAAGAGAGATTTATTTACTAGACATGATATCTGAGAAGCAAAAGTGCATTGATTATCTAGGATGTTACTCATTTAGGAGCCCCTGGATAAACCCACAGTCATCAGAAAAGAATGCTATTAAAATTTGTTGAGGTAAAAGGCTTAATAAAGTGGGTGAGAATGTCCTGGAAGGGTATCACTTTCACAAGGAGGGTAAGCTGAGAAGTATACCAACAAGGCTGCCAATAGGTCTCCTGAAAGTGAATCAGCCAGACATCGCACATGAATGTTAATGAAGCAAAATGCACTTGGACATGACTTCTTGAACATGTTCGTGCCTGCGTTTCCTGTTTAAGTAGGGTGGCACTGGGTATTGGTATGAGATCAGACCCTGTTCTGAGGCCTCCTTGCTATAGACTGGGGTGCATTAAGGACTCGGTGGTAGCCTGGACTGGAAATCAACAGGTGTAGGCACGTATCTTGAGCTGAGCGTTTTGCTAACTGAGGTTTGTTTCCAGTTAATCAAGGCATGAGTAGAATTTAATACCATTACAAATTCCTCAGTGAGTAATTAACCGGCTTTGGAGCTTCAAATGTGAATTTACAGCAACTTTTGTCTGTTTGGAAAGATGGGCAGGTTTAAAAACAGCTTCTACCAGCATGGTAAGGGAGAGAACAACACTGGTTAAAAAAAAAAAGAAGTGCCCTGCTGCTTATTTTGAAATATAAGGATACAAATTTTTGTGCACACATACCTATATATGCACGTAGAATTCCTCTTTTTACCTAGGCATAAAAACTATGGTCAGTGATTGGATCACACACATTTGTGGACACATTCAGTACGTATGTGTGGTCAGGGGGCAGGTTTGGTGGAGTGTGGATGGTGGTGGTGTAACCAGTGGTTTAGTGAGGGGGGTGGGGGGCGCTATCTTGGTAAGTGTGCAGATACTCGTCCTCATTTCTGCCCTCCCTGGACCCGCGCTTAGGAAGTGATGTCAGAGGAAGAGCCGATGGCTTGTTTTGTGCATTTTTGTTTTGGACGTGGCTTTTTTTCCCCAAAATTGGTTCAAAAAGATAAGACACACTGAGCACAAATACATCCATTTTCAAGAACACAAGATAGACGTTTTTTTCAGCGTTGAAAAACGGCCATGTTTGGTACTGGATTTTTGTGCATCTTCCACAAAACGTCTAAACTCAGATTTACACATTATATCGAATATCGGGCCGGCTGCATCTTGGGGTGTGTTATTTTTGGATTTTCAAAATAATATTAACTCTTTTCTAGCAGATAATATTAAAGTCATTAGCTATTTGGTTATTTGCTGCAAGTGGTGCAAGGTAGAAGATAAGTAATTTCCATCATATGTATAGAGACACAGTTTAAACCGGTAAATTTGACCATGTTACCCCTCTTTTGAAGGAAGCACACTGGCTTTCCATTACACACCGAATCACCTATAAAATCATTTTGCTCACTTTTAAAATCAGACTTTCTCACCTGCCTTCATATCTAGACAAGCTCCTCATTCCTCAACACTCAATACGTCTACTGAGGTCAGCCGATCAGAAACTCTTGTCAATTCCTTCTATAAAAGATTTCTTCTACACTAGGAAAATAAACTTCGCAGTAGTAGCTCCAACTTTGTGGAATGCTCTGCCGCAGCCACTCCGATCCGAACTTCAGCTTGATAAATTCAAGATAAGCCTGAAGACTTTCTTATTTAGCGATGCTTTTTCCTGTGCTTAGACTTTTCCTCTTATATATATATATATTTTTTTTCTTTCTTTCTCTCTTTCTTTTGTTCCTTTTGTTCCTTTTCTTGCTTTCTTTTTTTTTATTGTTTTTTCTTTCTTCCTTTTCTCCCCTTCCTTTCATTCTTCTCCTTTTTTCTTCTTTTCATATTCAACCAACCGCTTTCTCAAAGCGATCCCACCCTATTTGTTTTACCCTCTTCCCTCTTTCTCCTTTCTTCTTTCAACATGTAACTTTCCCCCATCCTTCCTACTCTCCCTCACATTCAAGTTTGTCTAGTTAATGTCTTTGGTGTGCACTTTTTATTATTTTTTTAAATACATATATATATCTCCTCTCTTTTAAAATTTTTATTGTAAACCGGCCAGATACTAGTTGATGGTCGGTATATTAAAAGTCAATAAACTTGAAACTTTACGATATGATCTATTGCAAGCCTTAGTTCTCTATTTTTTTTCATAAATCTTTAATCATATTTTTAAAACTCACAATAAGTATAACACAAATACAATCATTTTATACTTTAATATTACTTATTATATCATCAAATTATAGCTTTCATCAAATATTCCCCCTCCCTTATATCCAACAATTAATCATAAACAAAAGAAATCATAAAATAATTCCAACCCCCCACCCCCACCCTGGACGTGTATGAACAAAAGAATGAATATTTATTCTATGCAATAATTTCAATCGTTACAGTATCTTGTTAATGGCTCCCAAATAACCTGAAATTTTTAAAAATTTCCCTGCTGTATAGCAAATATCCTTTCCAAGCCTTAGGGCTCCTTTTATCAAGCCGCGCTAATGGGGTTAGCGCGTCGGACATTTCATCACGTGCTAAGCCCCGCGGCCGGCTAAAAAAAACTAACGCCTGCTCGATGCAGGTGTTAGAGGCTAGCGCGGCAGGCGGTTTAACACGCGGTATTACACGCGTTAAATCCCTACCGCAGCTTGATAAAAGGACCCCCTAGTTCTCAATGATTATTAATTTATTTAAAAATTTATACTACGTTTGGAGCGTCGAGATAAAGCAGTAGTATATTTCTGTGACTCGATGGCCACGAATTTGGACTAAAAACAGTGAACACTAAAACACTGAACCGAAAATAAGGAGAAATTCTACGCTTCGGGATCGGAACCGGCTCCGGCTGCAAAGGGGCGCCGACTCGGGTTCTCCCTTTCTTTTTCTCGCCCTGGGAGGAGGATCGGGGAGGGAAAGACGTCAGTCCGGAAACAGCTGGGCAAAGCGGCAAAATGTGGATCCGTCAGGACAGGGCGGCCCAGAATGGCATCGGGGGGGATGTGGGGTGTGGGTTTCAGTGGAAGGGGGATGGGAGGCAGGCAGGCTGGCAATGGAGGAGGGTGGGGGGGTTTAATGGAAGGCAGGCAGGCAGGATGGCATGGGGGGGTGTTCAATGGAAGGGGGATGGGAGGCAGGCGGGCATCAGAGGGGGGGTGAGGTGAGGAAGGACGCACTGGGGGCACTATGGACATAGGAAGGGCCAATGTTGTGTGTTATGTTTGATTAGTTATTGTTACAAGTACTATATATGGTGCTGAGAATAAATGTCCAAATAAGTGTTCTCAACTTTTTTTTATTTGTTATCCGTGTCACATTTTCTAATAAAGGTTAGTACCAATAACAACATGTTTCATTTAACATATTGATATATATCACAGTAATGATGTATTTTATTATCTCTCATGTAATTTACAAACTTAAAAATGGGAGGTGAAAGGGCCTCATAAGTGGAATAGCCTAGGGCCTCTTTTCATCTAAATCTGGCCCTGCTAGTATGGGTAGATCAATGTAACTATTAATACAGTTAGATCATAGAGCTCTAGGTACGCTAGCGCTTTTAGCGCTGAAGGATATTACCGCACGCTACACCACACACTGCGCGGCTAGAACTATTGCCAGCTCAAGGCTGGCGTTAGCGTCTAGCGCGTGGGGCAGTGTAGCGTGCGCTATTCTGCGCGTTAATACCCTAGCGCAGCTTCGTAAAAGGAGACCATAGTTATAAATACCTAGTTACAAGTCAAGTAGGTCATCTTTGGCTCATGGTTATGTCCTAGGAGATGCATTAGACAGTTTAGAAATAGGCTTTTGCAATTACCGTTTGCTACTTCACGGTTAGCTCCCTGACTTGGTACAGAAATGCTTTTAGAAGTTCTCTGAACCTGAGGGAGGTAGATCATAAAAATTCATTATTTATATGTTGCATTTTTTAAATGTTTTCCCATTATGTTTTCCTAGTCCATCAGGGCCTTATTGATTGGCTTTGGAAAACTAACATTCTGTGGTCATTTTCCTGATTTATTTGCTCGTGTTGTAATGTGAATGCCACCATCTTACATTTCCTCCCTTGATCTTATTTTGGTCCACCCTGAGGGAAAGATGTAAGCGAGAGAGGCAGAAGATGTATGCTTCTTGGTGTCAGGTCAAAAGCGCGCCGGGACAAAGACGCGCCTCCGTCTTGCGCTCAGTTGTCGGCGCGCGCCTTTGTCTTTTGCTGAGTTGTCTATGAACCGGTGTCAGGTCAAAAAGCGCGCCGGGACAAAGGCGCGCGCAGACAATTGAGCGCAGCGCGGAGGTGTGCGCCGCACAAAATTACTGTTTTTAGGGCTCCGATGGGGGGGAACCCCCCCACTTTACTTAATAGAGATCGCGCCGTGTTGTGGGGGATGTGGGGGGTTGTAACCCCCCACATTTTACTCAAAACTTCACTTTTTCCCTGTTTTTAGGGAAAAAGTAAAGTTTCCAATAAAATGTGGAGGGTTACAACCCCCCACATCCCCCACAACACGGCGCGATCTCTATTAAGTAAACTGGGGGGGCTCCCCAACAAAAACCCCCGTCGGAGACCCTAAAAACTGTAATTTTCTTCGGCGCATGCCTCCGTCTTGCGCTCAGTTGTCGGCACGCGCCTTTGTCTTTCGCTGAGTTGTCTATGAACCATGCTTCTTGAGTCTAGGCTAGGGCTTGCTATTTCCAGCGATTCCCCCTCTTTAAAAAAAAAAAAAAAAATCCTTATCCAACCTCCTCTAAAGGGCTAGTGTCAAACGCATGATACCATTCCTCCTCCTCTTGCAACCCAGCAGTTCCTCTTCGGGAGCCTTTAAGGTTATTTATAATCTTTAATTGAAAATTTCTGCTGTTTCCACAGTTCACTGCAGGTCAGAAATTGAAAAAGCCATCCTCTGGTTCAGGGTCAGAGGTGAAGGCCACCCTGCACATGTAACTTGTCTAAATTCTTGCCATGGAACAACTGAGGAAACAGCTGTATGGGAGGCAGGTGTTTATTATCGAAATACCCAGGGCCACACATAGCCACGCCATCTGGGCTCCACGAAGCTGCACAATTCACAGCATCCATCCTTTCTAGGCATTCTCTGTCCTCCATTCATGAAGTGGCGTAGCGAGGGTAAGGGGTGCCCTGGGCAGTGGCGCCCCTCCCCCGCCCTCGTCTCCACCCCCACCCCCTGCTCCTTCCCAACTCCCCCCTGCCGTGCGTGCACCCCCTTCCCTTCCCCCATACCTTTATATTTTTCCAGGCACGAGCAACATTACGAACTTGCTGCCCGTGTCGGCTTTGCTGCTCTCTCTGATGTCACTTCCTCCTGGAAGTGACATCGGAGAAAGCACCGAAGCCGACGCAAGCAGCACATTCATCGCTGCTCGTGCTGAAGTTACAAAAGTATGGGGATGGGGTGTGGGTGCATGTGCGGGGAAGGGGGGTCAGAGAAGAGGAGGGGTGCCAGAGCCCCGAGGAAGACTGTGCCTGGGGCAGACCGCCTCCCCTTAATACGCCACCGACATGCATATCTACCCTACACCCTATTCTGTAACGTGCATGCCTACCTTTCATAGAGCATAACTCCAAACGGGTGTGGCCATGGGAGGGGCTTGGGAAGGTCAGGGGTCATTCCCATATATTATGTAATGCCTGGATTTGTACAACAGGATTTGCACCAGACTTTGGCAGGCATACAGCTCACACTGAAAGTTAGGCACAAATTGACATTACATTCCAGCTCTTCAACTATATAGTTTATTAAAATTTCATAAAATGCTTAATATAATATTTCAAAACGTTTGAAGAATCAAAATAAAAATAAAATAAACAAAGAACAAAACCAGTTTAAAACCAGTGCAAAAACAAACTTACTTGGGGGGGGGGCGAAGGTAAGGTTAAGAAGAATGGAAGGGAGAAAAATTACAATTCTTAAAAAAACAATAAAAACAGGAAAAAACGAGAGGAAAGGATTGGGAGAGGATTAAAATTTGTAAAAGTAAGAAAAGAGTAGAAATGCATGAGATACGTCAGTCATTTGCATCTTTAAAAAGAAAGCATTTTAAACTATTCTTGAATTTATCTAGGCTTTGTTCTGCGCTTAAATGTAGAGGAAGCGAGTTCCAAATTGAAGGTGCCGTTGCCGAAAAAATTTATGCACGGCGAGTGCCAATTATTTTTAATGAAGGAACATTAAGGGTGTATTGCGATGAGGACCTTAAAGTTCGGGGGGATCATATGGAATAAGGATTCTGTCTATAAAGTCCAGTGTGAATCACAATAAGTTAATCCAGCTCAAGTTAGATGCTGGGAACATAAGTGGCCAGAAGAATTCGTAAACTATCAGTATAATAAGGAGTCTAACATCAGTTCAAAGCTTGTGCCAATTTATTTATTTAAAGGCTTGTAGCCCTCATTTCAACCATCTATGCGGAGACCCGTCAAATGTGCCCAGGACAATTGTGCCCTGACAAATGTGCGCACTGAATGGGAGGTGACCCGTCAAATGCGCTCGGAAAATCGGATACTATTTTGTCTTTTTGAGGGTTACAAAGTAATCCTCTTTTTTGAAGGGGTGGGGTGGGGGAACCCCCCCCCCCACTACACTTAAAAGATTCACTTGGTATCTAGTGTTAGGGTAAGGTTTACATGATGATTATGGGAACCTTTTACATAAGGCTCTGATTTGCTCAGACTTCTCAGGCCCCATCCCTGAAGCGCCTCAAGCTCCTCCCAAGGGGCGGGGCCTGAAGAGTCTGAGCAAATCAGGGCCTTCCAGATAGCCACTTATGGCAGATTTCACGGGGCGGCATTGTCATGCACGCAATTGTTGGGGTGCATTTGTCGGGGTGCAATTGTCATGGATAACAACGATACATACATAATTAAAACAAAAGATTACATACTCACTGGCTCCCAGTAATCCTTAGGGTTCACTACAAATGCGCCTGCCTAACCTTCAAGTCTCTACACGGCAACCTGCCTCCCCTTTTTCCACTATCCTGGAACTCCTCTAATCCCAACACCACCAGATCCACTCAAACATTCAAACTATCCTTCCCCTCTTTAAAAGGCATATCCCATGCAGGAAAATGAGGGACTTCCCTCTTCTTCAGGATCACCGAACTCTGGAACCGCTTTACTACCCCCGCTTCGGAGCCTGACCTCCCTCCAACTCTTCCGAAAACATTTGAAAACTTAGCTTTTCTCTAAAATGCAACGACCCCCTCCCTCATCGATATACGAAGTCCCTCTAAACTTCTCTTTCAAAGTCCTTCTACTTTTCATTGTAGTTCCTTTCTATATCAATTCTTGTAAACCGTGCCGAGCTCTGCTTCTGTGGAGATGATGCGGTATACAAACTTAAGGTTTAGTTTAGTTTACATACATAATAAAACAGAGCATAGCAGTTTATTAAAATAACAGCATACAATAAACAACTTATACATATGCCTTAAAATAAAAAAGCCAAGCAATTACAAGATTACAAAGTAACCAAATTTGAAAAGGCAAGTTAAAAAAAAAAAAAAAAGGTTTTCAAACTTTTCCAAAATGTACATGAGTGCATATCTATTTTTATAAAATAGGCTTAAAACTGGCTTCTACTTAACATAGAAACATAGAAACATAGAAATCGACGGCAGAAAAGGGCCGCGGCCCATCAAGTCTGCCCATACCATTGACCCACTCCCTGACTTTTACTCCCCTAGAGATCCCACGTGGATATCCCATTTTCTCTTAAAATCTGACACGTTGTTGGCCTCAATTACTTGCTGAGGTAGCTCGTTCCAATGATCGACCACCCTTTCGGTGAAGAAGTATTTCCTGGCATCACCATGAAATTTCCCTCCCTTGACTTTCAGCGAGTGCCCTCTGGTGACCGAGGGCCCTGTAAGACAGAAGATATCATCCTTCACCTCTATACGTCCCGTAATATACTTAAAGGTCTCAATCATGTCTCCCCTCTCTCTTCGTTCTTGACATCCCATCCAAGTAACCTGCAATGAAATTATCCTCCATGTCTAGGGTTACCATATTTAAAAACCCGAAAACCCCAGACACATGACCCCGCCCTGTCCTGCCCCAGACCCGCCTGGTTCCGCCTCTAGCCCCGCCCCCAGAAAGCCTCCTCTCTTTGCCCGGTCCGCATCTGGAGGGCCTGGAGCACGGGCGGATGCATGTGACGTCATCCGTGCATGCTCAGAGGCCCTCCAGATGCGGACAGAGCTTGTAAGGGTTTTCTAAAACCTCAGTCAAATGCCGGGTTTTGGAAAGCCCGTTCAAGAGCCCGGACAGTCCTCTAAAAAGAGGACATGCCCGGGTTTTCCCAGACATCTGGTAACCCTACCCATGTCTAACTTAAACATTTAGGCCCGGATTCTCGCTGGCAGGCACCTATACAGGTACTTATCTTGTATCCAGGGCATTGGAGGATTAAGTGACTTGGTGATGGGAGTGGAGAAAAAAAGACGGAGTGCTTGCATTTTAAATGCACAAATATAAGAGTCAAATTTAGGGGCCTAAGTTTTTTGCCTACAATTTATGAAGCACATTGAGCGATTAGTTCTGAAATTCAGTGCTAAGCACCTGCTAGGCACTCAGACCTAGTCAGTTTTCAAAGCGACTGATTTAGGCCCTAAACTTCCTAAATTTGGCTTCTTCCCCCTCTGAAAGTTGCATCTATTCTCTTCTGCCTCTGCCTGCACGCACCAACCTGATACTGGAGCAGAAAGAGCCTTCATAGTTTGCCTACCCAGGGACAAAACGACTTCTGAATTTGCCCCTCCTTTTTCTGTAGGAAAAGTAAAACGGGGAACGCATGCACATGTTTGAAAATTCCATTTGCAAGAGCATTTTACTTCCCGAGTCTGAACACACTTCCTGCATAGTTCTAGGGAGTAATAAGAACACCACTTACAGTAGGGGCAGCAAGAAATGACAAACCAACCTTCACAGCCAAGATTGTTGCAAAACACTGGAAAGTTTGTTCATTAAGGACCTCAGAAGTTTCATAGCTCCAGGCCATTGCTAATGTGCAAAGCTTTGAGCCAGGAGGTTTAATCTACAGACTGAGTTCTAGGAGCATGGGAGGCTTCCTGTTTAGAGAATGACACGGGGACACATTTTCCCCCCTTCCCGCGGGAACTCATTTTCCCATCCCATCCTGGAGAGTTCTTTTCCTGTCAGTGCCCCATTCCTGCAAGCTCCGTCCTCATCTGCACAAGCTTCAAACACTTGAAAATCCTAAGTAGCAACATTCTAGAGCTCAGATTGTGATGTCATAATGCCTCATTCCACCAATGCCTAAGCTCCGTCCTCACCTGCACAAGCCTCAAACACTTTAAAATCCTAAGTAGCAACATTCTAGAGCTCAGATTGTGATGTCATAATGCCTCATTCCACCAATGCCTAAGCTCCGTCCTCATCTGCCCAAGCCTCAAACACTTTAAAATCCTAAGTAGCAACATTCTAGAGCTCAGATTGTGATGTCATAATGCCTCATTCCACCAATGCCTAAGCTCCGTCCTCACCTGCACAAGCCTCAAACACTTTAAAATCCTAAGTAGCAACATTCTAGAGCTCAGATTGTGATGTCATAATGCCTCATTCCACCAATGCCTAAGCTCCGTCCTCATCTGCCCAAGCCTCAAACACTTTAAAATCCTAAGTAGCAACATTCTAGAGCTCAGACTGTGATGTCATAATGCCTCATTCCACCAATGCCTAAGCTTCGTCCTCATCTGTACAAGCCTCAAACACTTTAAAATCCTAAGTAGCAACATTCTAGAGCTCAGATTGTGATGTCATAACGCCTCATTCCACCAATGCCTAAGCTCCGTCCTCATCTACCCAAGCCTCAATCATTTTAAAATCTTAAGTGTTTGAGGCTTGTGCAGTTAAGGCAGAGCTTACAGGAATGCTCGCGAGGATGGGATGGGGGAAAATATGCCCCCGTATCATTCTCTATTCCTGTCCTAGCCCCCTGAGATATCCGTCCCTAAGTGGTCCCTGTTTCTGTTCAACCCCCGAGGCCTCTAGTTTTGTGGAAGATGTCTTTGTATCACAGTGCCTTCCCCCTTTCCACTTTCTGTTCCCGTCCAGTGGTATATCATTTCACTGCAGAAGCCTCCTCTCTCCAAGAAACCTTTGTTGAAAGTTATTCCATCTTTTCTCTGAAGCTTTCAAATGTCATCTTTATTTGATAGACAATTATGGATACTCCATGCACCTCAGCCCTAACCCACAAAGTAATTTAATCTTAGAATGGCGGGCACTGTTTTTCCAAATGCCTCTGGATTGTTTATGGATTATATCATAAGTTTCTCTGCTGCAAGTGAACCATTGTCTTTTATAACACCAGCCTTGGCACTGTAGCATTACCTTGGGAATGTAATGTACCGTGGATACACTGCTTCAGTGACCAAAACTCTGAGCATGCAGAATCCCTTTACCTGTGGAAAAGAATGAGGGGAAGTTAGAACAGAGCAGACCCTTTGTCCTGGTGTGATAATAAAGACTTTGTGCTGCGCTGGCAAGCAGGGTGATCTGACAAACAGGTGCGGGAGCTGTGACTCCTAGACGAGCTTTGCTATTGACTCTGTGTCAGATGGGACAGGGTGAGGTTCCTACTGGAGTGAACAGAAATGTCCCAGAGGTCAGTGCTAGGAACAGGTGAACGTGGAAACAGTCAACTGAAGCAAACAAGTGAAGAGGAAAGAACATCCTCCCTAGTGAAACAGAGAAGCAGACAGATGGGCAGGCAGCTTGCTGTGTAGCAGGGGGGGGGGGGGGGGGGGGGGGAAATGTACCTGGAGTCGGAGTCGTGGGTACCAGAAACTGAGGAGTCCGAGTCGAAGGATTTATCTACCGACTCCACAGCCCTGATTGACAGATAGAGCACAGATGCTACTCCTTCCTTGAAACAGGTGCAACTTTGCATGGGCTTTCGGGACGACACAGATGGACTCCTATGTTGTCTTTATAAAATAAATGCAACATTTATGCGTAAGTGGTTTTCTGGGCCTCAGACGTCCTGTTACAAATGTTCTCTCAGGGTTTCCTCAGCTGGCATTGTGCTTGTTGCAGGTTTCCGGATTTCGTCGCGTCTTTGTCAGGTAGAAACCTGACAAAGACGCAGCGAGACCCGGAAACCTGCAACCAGCACCCTGTTAACGAAAATTGCCCTCCACCAGTACAGCAGCTGGTGCTTGAACAAACTCTACAACCATGCTAGGTTCATTTTGGAATCAGGAAGAAGTTGAAAGATGTTTGGTTTTCATATCTCCTTCATCAGGGGTCCGTGGTAGAAAAGGAAAAAAAAACAAACAAATGTCACAAAAAATTGCAATGGAAAAAATTCAGTGGAAAAAAACGGGCTGTATGTATCGCCGGGCGTCACGATATTTTGTGACGCCCGGCGATACACACAGCCCGTTTTTTTCCACTGAATTTTTTCCATTGCAATTTTTTGTGGCATTTGGTTTTTTTTTTCCTTTTCTACCATGGACCCCTGATGAAGGTTGTCCGAAACACGGACCGTGTTGGGTCCCCTGTTTGGTAAAAAGGTTTTAATATATAGTTTGGTTGTCACAAATAAATTTTGCCTACATCGTTGTACATATCTGCAGTTTTGGCTTGTTTGTTCCTGGTTGGTTTTTTCACTGCAGATAAGGTTGGACTCCCCTCTTTTTTGTTCTGTTGTTTCACAGGTAATATACCCTTTTGGGTGTACTGGTGTGGCAACTTTCGCAAAGAAGGGCTTTTTTGTTCCCATAGCATGCTGTGGAGACCGAGGACTTTCCCTGCACAAAGAAATTACTTAATCATTTTGTTATTGGTTGGAAGCCATTCCACAGTGGTTTCCGCCCCTGCCGTCCCACCTAGGTTGGACCCAATGAACTGAGAACAACAAAAAGCAGCAGAAACAACCAGAAATCCAAGCCAGTAAACATTTTAATGGACCCGATACGGACTGTGTTTCAGCTAAAAGGCCTGCATCGGGATTCCGGCGAAATCTACAAAATAAAAAGCAAATAGATAGTCCACAGTAGCCGGTGAGCTGTAAAACGTCGTTACACAAAACCCAAAGCCTCGTCCACAAAGTTCAGATGGCACAGCGACAACAGCCCACAGCAAATTCAGTCATAATGATCAGCCGGCGTGTTTCGACAGACAAGCCAAAACATGTCGGGCGGATCATCATAAGACTGAACGTGCCGCGGGCTGTGGGTGCCATTCAAACTTTGCAAATACAATTTGTAGAGCTCCAAGCTAGTTTGGGTCTCTCTCCTGCTTTGGGTTTCAGCTTTGTGTTGTTCGCAGTGGGTCTCCTTCGTCGTTGCTATGCTGGTGAGAAACAAATGACACTCACTAAAACCCAACCTAGGTGGGACGGCAGGGGCGGAAACCACTGTGGAATGGCTGCCAACCAATAACAAAATGATTAAGTCATTTCTTTGTGCAGGGAAAGTCCTCGGTCTCCACAGCATGCTATGGGAACCAAAAAGCCCTTCTTCGCGAAAGTTGCCACACCGGTACACCCAAAAGGGTATATTACCTGTGAAACAACAGAACGAAAAAGAGGGGAGTCCAACCTTATCTGCAGTGAAAAAAACAACCAGGAACAAACAAGCCAAAACTGCAGATATGGACAACGATGTAGGCAAAATTTATTTGTGACAACCAAACTATATATTAAAACCTTTTTACCAAACAGGGGACCCAACACGGTCCGTGTTTCGGACAACCTTCATCAGGGGCCCATGGTAGAAAAAAGAAAAAAACATGTGATTTTTACTATTTATAGTGACTCTCGGCATGACACATTATAGAAACATAGAAACATAGAAAAAGCGGCAGAAAAGGGCTATAGCCCACCAAGTCTGCCCATTCCAAGTATCCCCCCCCCTGAATTTACTCCCTTAAAGATCCCACGTGAGTATCCCATTTTTTCTTAAAATCCGTCACGCTGCTGGCCTTTATCACCTGGAGTGGGAGTCTGTTCCAATGATCCACCACTCTTTCGGTGAAGAAGTACTTCCTGGAGTCGCCATGAAACTTCCCTCCCCTGATCTTCAGCGGATGCCCTCTGGTGGTCGAGGGTCCCATGAGCCAGAAGATATCATCTTCTGACTCGATGCGTCCCGTGATGTACTTATACGTTTCAATCATATCTCCCCGTTCTCTTCTTTCCTCAAGTGAGTACAGCCGCAACTTCTTTAGTCTTTCTTCATACGTGAGATCCTTGAGCCCCATGACCATCCTGGTGGCCGTTCGCTGAACCGACTCGATCCTCAGCACGTCCTTTCGGTAGTGTGGGCTCCAAAACTGAACACAGTACTCTAAGTGAGGCCTCACCATGGCTCTGTACAACGGCATCATAACCTCAGGTCTCCTGCTGACGAAACCTCTACGGATACACCCCATCATTTGTCTTGCCCTGGAGGAAGCCTTCTCCACTTGATTGGCAACCTTCATATCCTCGCTAATGATCACTCCTAGATCGCGTTCCGCCGTAGTTCTAACCAAGGTCTCACCATTTAGTACATAAGTTCTACGGGGGTTTCTCCTGCCCAAGTGCATTATCTTGCATTTTTTAGCATTGAAGCCTAGCTGCCAAGTTTTTGACCATTGTTCCAGCAGCAGTAGGTCGTGTGTCATATTATCAGGTAATAAGCCTCTGCCTACTATGTTACAAAGTTTGGCATCGTCGGCGAACTGTTTGCCTTTATTATATTTTCCAACATTTGTTGTGACACATGTTTTTTTCCTTTTTCTACCATGGACCCCTGATGAAGGTTGTCCAAAACACGGACCGTGTTGGGTCCCCTGTTTGGTAAAAAGGTTTTAATATATAGTTTGGCTGTCACAAATAAATTTTGCCTACATCGTTGTACATATCTGCAGTTTTGGCTTGTTTGTTCCTATATTACCTGTGAAACATCCCAGGAAGAAATATAAGTGCAAGAAATATAAGTGCAGTCAGTGACCAAAAGAAAAGTAGGAGGGTAACTCAGCGTCAAAATAGCACGCCTTTAGCAAGTACGGCTATTAACCAACACAGAAATACTGGCCAATAATCGAACCGAGCACGGTACTTATCAGCTGGTATGCAGGTCACAATTATTAAAGAAAAGATCCCCGTGCTGTATAAGTCCAGAAACAAATGACAGCAGAGGCTTTTTTTTTTTTTTTTTTAAGGATCAGCTTAATGTACTAAACTTCTGATTAGTTTTCGAGAGCCATATGCTCTTCATTGAATCCACAGTGGGAATTCCATTCCAGAGCCGGAGAGGGGGGAAAGTCAGTCAATCCCAAGGAAGTCCGGTACAAGCCACTCTTTTTTTCACAGCTCCATCACGTCTCTAAAAAGGCCATTCTAGCATGTCATTCGAGTACATGTCAAATGCCCTGATCTGAGTGAAGTCATCCCTGACAGGCATAACAGGTATGAAAACCAGGAGCAACAAACAAAAACAAGGAAGGTCCAACTCTATCTGCAGTGAGAAAATCAACCAGGAACAAACAAACAGAACTGCAGACGTGTACAACAACGTGGGCAAAATTTATTGTGACAAACAAAAAATATATTAAAACCTTTTTACCAAACAGGGGACCCAACACGGTCCGTGTTTCGGACAACCTTCATCAGGGGTCCATGGTAGAAAAGGAAAAAAAAAAAACAACTGCCACAAAAAATTGCAATGGAAAAAATTCAGTGGAAAAAAACGGGCTGTGTGTATCGCCGGGCGTCACAAAATATCGTGACGCCCGGCGATACACACAGCCCGTTTTTTTCCATTGCAATTTTTTGTGACATTTGGGTTTTTTTTTTTCCTTTTCTACCACGGACCCCTGATGAAGGAGATATGAAAACCAAACATCTTCCAACTTCTTCCTGATTCCGAAATGAACCTAGCATGGTTGTAGAGTTTGTTCAAGCACCAGCTGCTGTACTGGTGGAGGGCAATTTCGTTAACAGGGTGCTGGTTGCAGGTTTCCGGGTCTCGCTGCGTCTTTGTCAGGTTTCTACCTGACAAAGATGCGACGAAATCCGGAAACCTGCAACAAGCACAATGCCAGCTGAGGAAACCCTGAGAGAACATTTGTAACAGGACGTCTGAGGCCCAGAAAACCACTTACGCATAAATGTTGCATTTATTTTATAAAGATGACATAGGAGTCCATCTATGTCGTCCCGAAAGCCCATGCAAAGTTGCACCTGTTTCAAGGAAGGAGTAGCATCGTGGCACACATGTGAATTTTAAAATAAGAGCATAGAAATCAATCGTGCCTCCACTGCATTCATTGTCAAACACTCCCCCCCCCCCCCCCAAAAGAATGTCTACGTCTATAATCGCATGAAGATATTTTTCCTGAGCACCTACGTTGATGTGTCTGTATCCCTGGGGAATTTTGTGAACGCCTACTCATATGTGTAAAATAGCAGTCTACATGCTCAAATCACTTATATTATTACCCCCATTGTGAGCAGAAAGGAAAGTGATCTCATCTAGCTGCATTCCCATTAAAACAGGAAAGAACAGAAGAGCACAATCATTTCACAACATCAGCAGGGACTTTCTGTGCATTTGGAAAGGTGCCCATGGTGAGTTCCTATCAGACGCTCTGCATCCCGGTGTCCTCTGAGACTAAGTGGGCAAGTTGTGGGGCCTCACCTTTCCTTTGCACGTGTGCCGAAAACATCCCAGAGGTGAAGGGTCTACGACCTTACCCATCATAAATATTTCCTGAACAGAAGGCTGGTATTAAGCGGAAGGCAATTAGAAACAAAGGTCTCACGTCTCGGACTTCACAGATCATGGAGATTCTGTGGAGTGAAAGAAGGGGGAAGTAGGGAAGTGGGGGGAGAAATGCTAGGAAGTTCTTTTTTACTCAGAGGGTGGTGGACACATGGAACGCGCTCCCGGAGGTTGTGATAGGCCGGAGCACGCTACAGCGTTTCAAGGAGGGTCTAGATAGGTTCCTAAAGGCTAAGGGGATTGAGGGGTACAGATAGAAGTAGAGGTAGGTTATAGAAATAGTCAGGAACCACTTCACAGGTCATGGGCCTGATGGGCCACCGCGGGAGCGGACCGCTGGGCACGATGGACCTCTGGTCTGACCCAGTGGAGGCAACTTCTTATGTTCTTAAATTTAAAAAGTGATTGCTGTTCAAAAATGCAAGTTTTGTTGCTTTAAACTAAGTATTTGCTCAGCAGAAAACTATGCAGGAATGATGTCTTTGCAAACTCTATAATGAGGATGTCCTCAGACAAACTCTACATTGTTTCATTCTGCCAATGAGGCCGAGTGGCTGTTTTAAGAATTTAATTTGGTTGGGTTTTGAGGGGTTTTCCCTCCCATGCATGGTCTCTTTGCTCTCATCAGGGACTTTTTTTCCTTCAACCTTCCCAAATGGCTGTCATTGGAAAAATCTTCGTACTTCAGGTTTTCCTCATTTGGGGCCTTTCACTAATTACACCCAGAGGTTGTGAGTTTGATCCCAGCCTGGACAAGATTCTCAAAAGTTTAACGCCGTCGCTAAACTGTTTTCCGGTGGTTTAGCCTGTACGCAGTTTAGCGGCGGATTAGCAAAAGGGATTATCTCTGTCTTGCGCGAGGTTTCTAGCAGTCTCCGACACTGACATGCAAATGGGCTCTTCAACGTTGAAATGAGCCCTTCAGTGGATTCTTAAAAAAATGCCGAGCCATTTTCAAAAAGCGGCATCGGCTTTTGGCAACACAAAAAAGCGACTGGTCCAGGGTGCCAGTCAGTGCTGGAGACTGCTAGAAAACCTATGTGTTGTGATGCAGTGGGAGAGATGCCCATTCTCTCCGCTACTTCACAACACCCTTTCGCTAACATCCTGGCCACAACTCCTCCCCCCCCCCCCCGCAGCAGGAGAGATGCCCACTCTCTCCTGCTGCACTAAACTACTCCCCCGCAACCCAACCCGACCACCCCCCCATCTCCACTGCCCCCCTCCACTTTATCGGAACAGATGACACGGAGGGACATATACACCCTCATCCCTGCATGCTGCTGCATCGTCTGAATGGGAATTCCCCTCCCCAGTGCATCTTGGGATCCACCGGGGAGGGGCCTGAGGCTCGGATTGGCCCAGGTTGTATAAGGCCTCTCCGATAGGCCAAACAGAGCCTCAGGCCCCTCCCCGGATGCAATGTGAAGGGTCCTAAGGCTCTGATTTTCTTGGACACCCCATAGGAGCTCTTGGGACCTGGGTTGGCCACTGTTGGAAACAGGATACTGGACTTGATGGACCTTCGGTCTATCCCAGTATGGCAATTTTTATGTTCTCGTAAGGCCACAAAGGGGTGCTGTTCTCTTTAAGGGGTGAAGGATTGTATGTTAGCTGCTCTCGGTTGCGTTCCTATTCTCAATGATCTCTTCACAAAGGAAATGCTACTCATTCTGTGCCAAGCTGTAATAATATCAAACACTTTATATGCATTCCACCAATGCTTAGGCATTGGTGGAATGAGGCATTATGACATCACAATCTGAGCTCTAGAATGTTGCTACTTAGGATTTTAAAGTGTTTGAGGCTTGTGCAGATGAGGACGGAGCTCAGGCATTGGTGGAATGAGGCATTATGACATCACAATCTGAGGAAAGTTCTGGTTCAGATTGCTGGTCATTCTCCCCCCCCCCCATTGCATTTGAGTAGGTTAGGAGGTGGAGGTGGTGAAGGCAAAGACCATGTCTGAATTCAAGAAAGCTTGGAACAAGTACACAGCAGTGGCCTAGCGAGGGGAACAGGCGCCCCTCCCCCACCCTCTTCGCTCCTTCTTCCGCGCATGCCCGCCCCTTCCCCCATACCTCTTTCACGTTCATGGTGCGAGCACCAACCCTAACCTCCTGCTTGCGCCAGCGTCGGCCCTGCCTCTGATGTCATGTCCTAGGCGCGGACTAGGAAGTGACATCAGAGGAAGAGTTGACGCTCGCGCGAGCAGCAAGTTCAGATTGCTGTTCGCGCTGCGAATGTTAGAGAGGTATGAGGACAGGGAAGGGGCGTGCGTGCGTAGTAGTGGGGCAAAGAGCTCCAAAAGCATTCCATTATGTACCGCATCCAATATTCCCAGATGGTCTCGGGACTCAAAGATCTCCCGTACGAAGAACGGTTAGACAACCTGCAGCTATACTCGCTCGAGGAGCGCAGAGAGAGGGGGGACATGATCGAGACGTTTAAGTATCTCACGGGCCGCATCGAAGCGGAAGAAGATATCTTCTTTTTCAAGGGACCCACGGCAACAAGAGGGCACCAGTGGAAAATCAGAGGCGGGAAACTACGAGGTGACACCAGGAAATTCTTTTTCACTGAAAGGGTGGTTGATCGTTGGAATAGTCTTCCACTACAGGTGATTGAAGCCAGCAGCGTGCCTGATTTTAAGGCCAAATGGGATCGACACATGGGATCTATTCGCAAGGTAAAGGTAGGGGAGGGTCATTAGGGTGGGCAGACTGGATGGGCCGTGGCCCTTATCTGCCGTCTATTTCTATGTTTCTATGTTATTTCAAAATTCGCAGGCACTCCAAGAACCTAACCCCCGTGAATTTCGGGGGACTAATGTACGGTCTTTATCTGCCTTCATTTTTCTCCATTTCTATCTCTCTAGGTAGGCAATTCCGGTCCTCGAGAGCCGGAGCCAGGTCAGGTTTTCAGGATTTGCATCTCAAGGAGGCAGTGCATGCAAATCCATCTCATACATATTCATTGTGGATATCCTTTAAACCTGACCTGGCTCCAGCTCTCGAGGACTGGAATTGCCTACCCCTGCTCTAGGACAAGCTCATTTTGAAACAGTTCTTGGTAGGGCACCTCATTACAATGCTATACACACCATTTCAAGCCTCCACAAAACAGTTCAATTTCCAAACCACTGTGTTTGAATTTCAAGTCAATTTGCTGCAAAATGTTCCTGTGTACCATTAGCTGTTTCTAAACAATGGTGAAAAGAAATGCACATTACTGGCATGCTGGTTATGTGCTTTTTTTTTTTAAAATGTGTATTCAGCCAATCTACACGAGGAACTCCTTAGGCTTCTTCTAACTAAGTGTTTTAAAATGCAAACCGTACAGGTCTTACAAACTGTTGTCAAGCACTTCCAATTGTTCTTGAATTTGCACCAGGAACATTAAAAAAACTTTTAGGACCCTCCTACAGTGGTCCATCGTGCCCAGCAGTCCGCTCACGCGGCGGCCCTTAGGTCAAAGACCAGTGCCCTGAGTCTAGCCTTACCTGCGTACGTTCTGGTTCAGCAGGAACTTGTCTAACTTTGTCTTGAGTCCCTGGAGGGTGTTTCCCTCTCTTTGAATCCCTGGAGGGTGTTTTCCCCTATAACAGCCTCCGGAAGAGCGTTCCAGATTTCTAACACTCTCTGGGTGAAGAATTTGTACAGAATCTATCCTCTTTCAACTTTAGAGAGTGCCCTCTCGTTCTCCCTATCTTGGAGAGGGTGAACAACCTGTCTTTATCTACTAAGTCTATTCCCTTCAGTATCAGATGGAATTTTTCCTGGATTTATTTAGGTCAATTTAACTAAGTCTAGCCTTACCTGTGTACGTTCCGGCTCAGCAGGAACTTGACTAACTTTGTCTTGAATCCCTGGAGGGTGTTTTCCCCTATAACAGCCTCCGGAAGAGGGTTCCAGCTTTCTACCACTCCCTGAGTGAAGAAGAACTTCCTTACGTTTGTACAGAATCTATCCTCTTTCAGCTTTAGAGAGTGCCCTCTCTACTTTGGAGAGGGTGAGCAGTCTGTCTTTCTCTACTAAGTCTATTCTCGTCATTATCTTGAATGTTTCGATCATGACCCCTCTCAGTCTCCTCTTTTCAAGAGAAGAGGCCCAGTTTCTCTAATCTCTCACTGTACAGCAATTCCTCCATTTTAGTCGCTCTTGTCTGGACCCTCTCGAGTAATATCGTGTCCTTCTTCATGTACGGCGACCAGTGCTGGACGCAGTATTCCAATCATGGCTTCACAGACTTGAAAACAGTGGTCAGTGTGAACCCTAGTCTTATCTCTGAGCCAGTCTAGAAGGATTGAGGTACACTGACTGAACTCTGGGTAAAGGGGATCTCAGCACTGGAACAGGAAGGGGTGCTACAGGGCAGGTTTGAGTTTGGATTGGATTGAATGTATGAATTTGCTATACCACAGATTACAATAGTTTCACAGCGGTCTACCATCAATGTTTGCAACCATGTACATAGTACATAATAAAAATAAAAACAGATTTATTTCTGCAACATAATGAAATCAACGTATTCCTCACATAGAATCTGATCATCTCGGCTTTCTCGCTTCCTGAGAACTGGAACAGCATAAACTCCAGTGCCTGTCAGAAGCGGCGCGGTAGCCAGAACTGATTTTGTGATGGGGGTCTGAGGTTAATATGGTTGGGGCACTAGGCGACGACTTACCAAACCTGTCCAGATAACGTCACACCACAGCCACTTGGGGTTTTTGTTCAGGACATCTCTAGCATGCATGTGATCAATGGCTGCATTGAAGCCTTTGCTATTTGCACACGCTGGACAACTCAGGGAAGTTCTTCTCTAGGAGTCCTACCCTGTTTCCCCGATGATAAGGCAGGGCCATCAAATAAGACAGCCCCCCCTTTTTAGAAAAAAATGTAAAATAAGGCACCCCCCCGCAAATAAGCCACCCACCGATACCTGCGCTTACCCGAATCGGGTGGTACGGTGGGTGACTCCGTGTGGTCCCCTCTACCGTATTTGCCTCCATGGCTGCGTGCCGCGCCTCGTCATGAAGTGAAGAGGAGGAAGTGACAGGACTGCAGCGCGCGCACGTGACTCCGCGCAAGGAAACACAGGCAGCTTCCCTCATCCCTCCCTAACGGAGACTGCAGGAGTTTGTTCACGGCCAGAACATCCAAAAGTGAGACCGCAGACAGGTTTCTTTTGCTGTGAGCAATACCACTTACTGTATATAAAGCCTGTTTAAAATGCATACGGTATATAAACAATGGTTTCACATTGTCAAGTCCCCTCTGATGCTGCACTACAGAATAATCTCTTTACTGTGTTTCCCTGATGGAGAACATTGGGGACATTAAATGGTACAATATATGGTATGATGGATAAAGCTGGCCATACACGGTACGATTTTTCGGCCGACCGATTCTTCAGCCGTCAAATAAGACAGCCCCCCCTTTTTAGAAAAAAATGTAAATAAGGCATCCCCCCGAAAATAAGCCCTAGAGCATATTTTGGCCTTCCAAAAAAAATAAGGCAGTGTCTTACCATCGGGGAAACAGGGTAGTTTTTGCCCGAGTACAGTTTAGGATCTGAAGGATTCATATGCTAATACTGGGAAGAAAAGTGTGCTGGAAAAGAGTGTGTGTGTGTGTGTGGGGGGGGGGGGGGTCATCATTACTAAGAATGACGAGGATTTATGGTTTCTATTTATATCACTACAGGGTTATATCCTCCAAACACCACCTACTCACACTGTCATAGGACTATTGAGGGGGGGGATCTCTATCTACCCCATATGGTGCAGAGAACGTTTGGCCCATTCGTTCTCCCTTCTCCTCTCTTTCCCCAAATTAGACTAAACAAAACCTCATTTATGTAATACTTAGCTCATCCTGCCAGAAGGAATGGGCTGGGGTGTGGAGATAAAACAGTTCCAGCTTGCATACTTTTCAAATTAAATGTAAAAAAATAAAAAAGTGTGTGTGTGTGGGGTGGGGGGGGGGGGGAGAGAAGGTAAGCAACAAGTCGGGATTCAGAGTGTAAAAGCGGAATGTGGAATATTTGCCAGATCCAAAGATCAACGCCCCTCTGGCCGACAGCTTGGAATCTGGATGGGGCACTGTCTCGGTGGGAGATGGAAGAGGGGGGGGAATCCTTTGACATGCCCATCAGCTGCAGGGCACACCCCTGTGCAGAGTATTTAAAGGAACTCCGGCAGCGCTCAGCAGGCAGACAGGGTTGAAAGTGAGGAGTGAGAAGATCCCGGGACAGGTGACTCCGAGGGAGCAGTCCCCCCCATCCTGCAGCATGGACAGGAGCGTCATCGTCCTTTCTCTGATCTTCCTCCTTCCCTGCGGGGTGAGTAACAGCATCCCCCCCCCCCCTCACCTTCCAAAGTCTGTTTTCTGATTACCAGGCTCTGCCTAAATTCCTCTCTGCTTTTGATCATTCCTAAAGCAGCAGCGTTAGTGGAAAACTTTTTATACTAATTTAGGCAACAGCTAAATTCGTTAAAAGTTTCCTACATCATCACACATTTACGTTCTACATTTTCAATGGACTTTTTGGATGGAAATTTGTGCTTTAGAGTTTTCTGAAAGTGCCTCCATGCGGTGCCACTGCACTGATCGTCATCGGCACCGTTTGTGCTGATGTAATCCAAACTACAGCATGAAGAGTGGAAAGATGGACTTGTGGGAAAGATTTTATTTTTAAAATAATCGGCATTTATTCATTTTCTGCATAGGCTGTGTTCCAAGCCTTAGGGGACTGATTTTTTTTGTTCTCATCCTATAAACTCCCTTCCACATGTGCAGCCCTGCAGCTGGAATAGCAGTTCTGGCTAATCTAAAAAGTATCAGATCAGATCTACGGGCATGATTGGACTTTGTCCTACCATTATTTTCAGCCAAACTTCTATTTCTCTTGACATTTTGTGTTTTACGTTGTGCTTTGGTGAGGACGAGGAACGGATCCTGTAAATGTATAATGTACTTCAGTATAAGGAAAGTTTGGGACACAAGATCCTTCATCGTAGGAATAGCAGAGGCAGCCATAGCTGAAGGGGATGCTGCAGATCCACTGACTTCCTAACTGTAAAATCACCCCAGGCCACCTGGGTGTAATTTTAAAGCCTAGGGCTGGGTTTTAGCTGCCATAACAAGCTGGTCCAGAACAGGTAGACTAGGGGTGTCAAACTGCAAGCCTGGGAACTCTCCAGGTCCCACTAGGAACTTCAGCTGACTCATTCAAATATATGATTATGTTTCATGTTTATAATCTTTTGTAAACCGCGTAGAACGTTTTGGTAATGCGGTCTATAATTATTATGTTATGTTGTGTAAAATCTCCTGACCCTCCTTGGAAATCAGATTGTAGGCCTCTCCCTTTCTGGTCCCTACAGGCTGCCTTGGAGGGGAAGATATGAATTAGGCAAAGCAGAAGGGAGCTTACTTCCATCTAGTGTCTGCCCCTTCCAGAAAATATCTACCTCCCTCTGCCATCTCTCTTGCTCCCCCCCCCCCTTGGTCTGGCATCCATCATCTTCCCTCTGTTCCCCCTCATGGTCTGGCATCTCTCTCCTTCCATCTCTCCATCTCTCATTCTTTCCTTGATAGTTCTGCTTATGCCAGCCCCAGCTTCTTTCCCGCCACGTCTGTCCCCCTCCAGCAGAGAGTAGGGGGGTTAAATGGCTACTATTCTGAATGGAGAAGGGTAGATAGTGACTCTGTACCTTCGTACATCTGGAAGCACTCTAGAAATAATTCATGGTTGTAGTTGTGGGGGTTCCCCAAAGGTCTATGCTATTGCTTATTAACTAACATATGTATAAATGAGCTAGAAATGGGAATAACTAGTGAGATAATTACATTTGAAGACGACACAAAGTTGCTCAAACTGTTAAATCACTAGTGGATTGTGAAAAATTGTAAGAGGACCTTGCAAGACCCTGGATCAAAATGGCAGATGACGTTTACTATGCGCAAGTGCAAAGTGATGCATGAAGGAAACTGGAAACCAAACTGTAGCTACATGACGCGGTGTTCCACGTTAGGAGTCGCTGCCCAGGAAAAGGATCAAGGTGTCATCGTTGAAGATACATTGAAACCCTCAGCTCAATGTGCGGCAGCAGTTAGGAATTATTAGGAAAGGAATAGAAAACAAAGATGAAAAATGTTATAATGCTATAGTATCTCTCTATGGTGCAGCCACACCTGAAATACTGTGTGCAGTAGGGAATGTCATGGGGACAAATTTTTCCCCATTCCCGTGGGAACTAATTTTCCTGTCCCATTCCAGCAAGTTTTTTTCCCTGTCCCTGTCCCATTCCTACAAGCTCCGTCCTCATCTGCAAAAGCCTCAAACACTTTCAAATCCTAAGCAGCAACATTCTAGAGCTCAGATTGTGATGTCATAATGCCTCATTCCACCAATGCCTAAGCTCCGTCCTCATCTGTAAAAGCCTCAAACACTTTAAAATCCTAAGCAGCAACATTCTAGAGCTCAGATTGTGATGTCATAATGCCTCCTTCCACCAATGCCTCAGCTCCGTCCTCATCTGCACAAGCCTCAGACACTTTAAAATCCTAAGCAGCAACATTCTAGAGCTCAGATTGTGATGTCATAATGCCTCATTCCACCAATGCCTAAGCTCCGTCCTCATCTGCACAAGCCTCAAACACTTTCAAATCCTAAGCAGCAACATTCTAGAGCTCAGATTGTGATGTCATAATGCCTCATTCCACCAATGCCTAAGCTCCATCCTCATCTGCACAAG
Source organism: Geotrypetes seraphini (assembly GCF_902459505.1). Lineage (NCBI taxonomy): Eukaryota > Metazoa > Chordata > Amphibia > Gymnophiona > Dermophiidae > Geotrypetes > Geotrypetes seraphini. The sequence continues at coordinate 8,737,104 of NC_047091.1, forward strand.
CCTCAAACACTTTAAAATCCTAAGCAGCAACATTCTAGAGCTCAGATTGTGATGTCATAATGCCTCATTCCACCAATGCCTAAGCTCCGTCCTCATCTGTAAAAGCCTCAAACACTTTAAAATCCTAAGCAGCAACATTCTAGAGCTCAGATTGTGATGTCATAATGCCTCATTCCACCAATGCCTAAGCTCCGTCCTCATCTGCACAAGCCTCAGACACTTTAAAATCCTAAGCAGCAACATTCTAGAGCTCAGATTGTGATGTCATAATGCCTCATTCCACCAATGCCTAAGCTCCGTCCTCATCTGCACAAGCCTCAGACACTTTAAAATCCTAAGCAGCAACATTCTAGAGCTCAGATTGTGATGTCATAATGCCTCATTCCACCAATGCCTAAGCTCCGTCCTCATCTGCACAAGCCTCAAACACTTTAAAATCCTAAGCAGCAACATTCTAGAGCTCAGATTGTGATGTCATAATGCCTCATTCCACCAATGCCTAAGCTCCGTCCTCATCTGCAAAAGCCTCAAACACTTTAAAATCCTAAGCAGCAACATTCTAGAGCTCAGATTGTGATGTCATAATGCCTCATTCCACCAATGCCTAAGCTCCGTCCTCATCTGCACAAGCCTCAGACACTTTAAAATCCTAAGCAGCAACATTCTAGAGCTCAGATTGTGATGTCATAATGCCTCATTCCACCAATGCCTAAGCTCCGTTCTCATCTGCACAAGCCTCAGACACTTTAAAATCCTAAGCAGCAACATTCTAGAGCTCAGATTGTGATGTCATAATGCCTCATTCCACCAATGCCTAAGCTCCGTCCTCATCTGCACAAGCCTCAGACACTTTAAAATCATAAGTGTGTAGTTAAAGCAGAGCTTACAGGAATGGGGCAGGGACAGGGACAAAACTTGCAGGGAGGGGGAAATTGAGTTCCTGTGGGGATGGAGAAAAATGTGTCCCCGTGTCATTCTCTAGTGTTCAGTTTTGGTTGTCATATCTTAAAAATGATATAGCAGAATTAGAAAAGATACAGAGAAGGGCGATGAAAATGATAAAAGAAAAGGAAAGGCTAACGCAGCTAGGGTTCTTTAGCTTGGAAAAGAGATGGCTCGGGGGGATATGATGGAGATCTATAAAATACTGAGTGGAGTGCAAGGGGTAGATGTGAATTACTTGTTTATTCTTTCCGAGATACAAGGGCAAGTAGTAAATTTACAACAAACTGGAGAAAATATTTCTTTACTCAACACGAAATCAAACTCTGGAATTTGTTGCCAGAGAATGTGACGAAACCAGTTAGCTTAGCAGGGTTTAAAAAAGGTTTGGCTAATTTCCTAAAAGCCCATAAGCTGTTATTAAGATGGACGTGGGAAAATCCACTGCTTATTTCTAGGTTAAGCAGCATTCAAAATCTGTTTTACTCATTTGGGGTCTTGATTTGGGTGAGCCACTGCTGGAAACAAGATCAACTGGGCTTGATGGATATTCCGTCTGTCCCAGTTCGGCAACTCTTTTGTTCCTATGAGGGGAATTATTGGAGGGAAGAACAGCTCTGCACAGCTATGTACTTCATCCTCACCCTTTTTGTTCCCTACAGGAGAGGGAGAGCAACAAGAAGGGAGCGGATTCATTCTTTTTCTCGATTGATCTGTCTGGTCTAGAGAATGACACGGTGACAAAATTCATCACCGTTCCCGTTCCCGCGGATAACCGCGGGAAATAATCCCATGTCATTTTCTAGTGTCTGTTTCAACCTCAGTCCTTCTACACCAGCATTCTTCAAAGCAAAGCTTGCGGGTCAGTGGTTGTGGCCATTCATACTCTGATTCTTATGTGAGCCAAGGATAATGAAGCCATTGTGACATCACTGATGTGATTGGCTCTTAGGCACTAGTGGAATGAGGCATTATGACATCACAATATCTGCTCTGGATACCAGAGACTGTCATTCTGTAGTGTCTGTTTCAGCCTCAGTCCTTCTACACCAGCATTCTTCAAAGCAAAGCTTGCGGGTCAGTGGTTGTGGCCATTCATACTCTGATTCTTATTGGAGCCAAGGATAATGAAGCCATTGTGACATCACTGATGTGATTGGCTCTTAGGCACTGGTGGAATGAGGCATTATGACATCACAATATCTGCTCTGGATACCAGAGACTGTCATTCTTCAGTGTCTGTTTCAACCTCAGTCCTTCTACACCAGCATTCTTCAAAGCAAAGCTTGCGGGTCAGTGGTTGTGGCCATTCATACTCTGATTCTTCCCTCTCTCCTTAAAGAATGACATGAAGATGGTTTCCCGCGGTTATCCGCGGGGACGGGAACGGTGATGAATTTTGTCACCGTGTCATTCTCTAGTCTGGTCCAGCTTAAGCCTCCCTCCCTCCTCTTCTGTCCCTGTGTGCTGGTTAGGTGGGGAGGGAGTGAAAAAGGAAGCAAGAGCTGGGCTTTGAATTAACTTCTCCGCATGACCTTGTGTGTCCATGCTTAGCAAGGGCTAGCTTTGTGGAAGGCAGAGGAAGGGGAAGAGTGCTAGGATCAACCTTGGGGAAGGAAGGGTAATCTTTGAAGACAGGGATGGGGAGAATAGGGAGAATGTCTCTGTGTGAGAGAGAATGTTGGTTCCCCCCACCCCCCCAATTTATACCAAATCTGAGTGACCATAACTAAAGCTCCCAAGGTTGCCTGTGTTTTCTTTTATCTAGACTTTTTAAAAGCAGGTCTTTTATTAATGTCTTTTATTTCAGAAAGCCTGTATGACTGGGCCTAAATGTATTATGCAATTTTGGTTGCAGAAAGAATCTCCAAGTTTTTGGCATTGGAGGAATCAATTACATCGCTTATTTTTATTTGAGAGTTGGGAGGTTCGAGGTTCGCCTAAAAAAACTCGTCTTTTTATGGAGGTTTGGGATTCTAATATTCAGAATCTTTCACCAAAAATACGAAGTTTGGTTATCAATGATTTATTATGAAAATTAGGTTTAATAATTACATTCCAGTTATTTATTTTAATTCTTTATTTTTGTCAACTTTCATCTAGGGTGAGGGATTTCATTTAGGGAAGATAGTGGGTAGGGGATGGAATTAAGGGGGGTGTAGATAAGATTGAATTAATTCATATGGAAATTAAATTTGAAAGAATGATTTAAATTTGTATGAAATATTATTGTAATTCTTATTGTATTGAATGTATTTTTGTATTATCCTATTGCACTGATTATTTGATTCTTTCAATAAAAATTGTTATACAAAAAAAAAAAAAAAAAATAAAAGCAGGTCTCCTTTTATTAAGGTTACCAATGGCTCTGGCTCCAATGGATAGCTAAACTAATCCTAGCTTATCTACCTTCCCCAAATTCTGAAGTTTGTATGGTGGCTTTCCCAGGAAAAATTAAGTGGTCTGGAGTTTCTAGTCATTGAAAACCAGGCTCGGATTCTTCTCTCCCAGATCCTGTGCAGCTGCAAAGGCTGGCATGATTAAAGACAGAAAGGACTCTGGAGCCCCCTAGTCTCTTGCGGTATCCGCTTTCCAGTGGAACATTGGAGGGCGCCTCTGGCGGAAGTCTTAATCTCGTGAGTTTGCTTTTCTCTCCAGGCAGAGGTGGAAGAATGTTCCTATCCGTGCCAGTGCACCGTGCAGCCCCTGAACTGTTCTGCGGGGACCAGCCTGATCCTAGATTCCTGCGGGTGCTGTAAGGTGTGTGCCAGGCAGCTCGGCGATCCTTGCTCCAGAAGAGCGCCCTGCGACCCCACAAGGGCCTCTATTGCGACTTCTCCAACATCGACGTTGCCAGTGGCCTCTGCCTAGGTAAGTGAGACCCACGGTTCATAGACAAAACCGCCGAAGACAAAGGCGCGCGCCGACAACTGAGCACAAGACGGAAGCGCGCGCCGAAGAAAAAGAGTGTTTTTAGGGGCCGACGGGGGGGTTTTGTTGGGGAACCACCTCCCACTTTACTTAATACAGATCGCGGCGGCGTTGTGAGGGGTTTGGGGGGTTGTAACCGCCCTCATTATACTGGAAACTTAACTGTTTCCCTGTTTTTTAGGGAAAAAGTGAAGTTTTCAGTAAAATGTGGGGGGTTACAAGGCAACCCCCCAAACCCCCCACAACGCTCCCACAATGCGGCGCGATCTGTATAAAGTCATTTTCTTTGGCGCGCACCTCCACGTTGCGCTCAGTTGTCTGCCCGCGCCTTTGTCCCGGCGCGCTTTTGACCTGACACCGAGATCCACAGTGCGTTCGGATGCCTGCCCGGCACGCAGGAGGGGGGGTCCCAAGTCTGGCCAGTGTACAAGATTTAATGAGGTACTGGCAAACAAAATTGGAGGGCAATTCCTGTCTGGGTTGAGGTGAGACCAATGGCAAACTAGGCAGCCAAAAGCTCTGGCGCTGGAGCCAACAGTGCGGAAACACAACCCTCTGGTGCTCGAAGCTAAGGGTGTTCAAATTATGCACGCACTGTAAAAGCAAAAGCCACGCTTGGTGTGCCACTCCTCTGGCAGTTTTATAAGCTTTTCAAGCTTATATTTAAGCATAGAAAACGGTGACGGGACAAAAGCGCGTGGGACTTCGTCGCGCTGACGTTTCAGCGCAGACAATTCGGCGCAAGACTCCAGTGCACCACCAAAAAAGTTACTTTTAAAGAGCTCTGACGGGGGTGTGAGGGGAGAGCCCCCCCACTTTACTTCATACTGTACGCGCTGCCGTTGGGGGGTGTGGGGGGGTAAAACCCCGCATTATAGAGAAAACTTAACTTTTTCCTAAAAAATCAGAAAAAAGTTAAGTTTCCTCTATAATGGAGGGTTCCAATCCCCCAAACCCCCCCCCCCCCACGGCAGTGCGAATGGTATGAAGTAAACTGGAGGGCTCTCCCCTCACACCCCCGTCGGATCTCTTTAAAAGTAACTTTATCAGCGGTGCGCTGGAGTCTTGCGCTGAATTGTCTGCGCTGAAATGTCGGCGCGCCGAAGTCCCATGCGCAAGTGCCAATGTGTTCTTTCACTTTCAAGTTTGCTCACTCGCTCACATTTGTTTCTCAGTGCCAGCACATAAGAGGGATGGTCTGCCCGGGCGCCATCTTGGTGCGGGCGCAAGCACCCGTTCTGCTCTCCACCCCTGCTCCTTTCTCGCCCCCTCCTTGCGCCGTGTACGGGTGCCGCTTCCTTTCCCAGTACCTCTGTAATGTTCCCGGCGTGAGCAGCAATCCCTCAACCTGCTGTCACGCCAGCGTCAGCTCTTCCTCTGACGCCGCTTCTTGAACCCGCACTTAGGAAGTGGCGTCGGAGGAAGAGCCAACGCTGGCGCGACAGTAGCTTGGGGGAGTTGCTACTAGAGGTCTGCACAGGAACGGGGATCGCGGGAATCCCGTGGGTCCCATGGGAATCCCCCCTAACCCATGGGACTCCCACAGGGACCCCCCTTTGGCCCACGGGACTCCCACGGGGACCCCCCTTTAGCCAGCGGGACTCCCACGGGGATGGAAGGCTTTGGAACCAGGGTTCGTCCATATAATTTAATGGACACGTCAGCCTTAGTAAAAGAGGGGGTTTATAAGTTAATTACATGAACAGAAAACAAAAAACGGGTTCCACTAAAGAAATTCCACAAGGAAAACAGCAGCGCAAACACATAAGAAACGGTGGTATTGATGATCCTGTCAGAAGTAATTGCTGCTTTTTATGGGGACGGGCGGGGATGGAGAGGATCCTGGCGGGATCAGGTGGGGACGGAGAGGACCCTGATGGGGACGGATGGGGACGGAGAGGGTCCTGGCGGGGACAGGCGGGGATGGGTGGGATTTCTGTCCTCATGCAACTCCCTAGTTGCTTCATGTGCCAGGAACATTAGAGGTACGGGGGAAGGGAAGCGGAGGAGGGGCAGGGAGGAGTATATGGAGGTTGGGGGGGGCATAGAAGAGGCCGGGGGAGGGATGCCTCTCACCCTTGCTAAGCTACTGGTTACATGGGCTTCCTTCCACTTTGAAAACCAGTCAAAACCAGCAGATTTTAAAACAGAGTCATAAGAAATCCTCTCTTCAAACTCCCCCAACGCTAGCTCCAAGCTGGTGGTATTTTTCTCCGAACAGCGGGAGGGAATAGCAAAATGACCTCATTTGCATTCAGTTGACTAGATTTAAGTACAAATTGCAGCCATCTCTGGAGCAGTGGAGTACTAAGGGGGGGGGGGGGGACGGTCCGCCCCGGGTGCACGCTCCAAGGGAGTGCACAGCCGGCCGGATCCGGAACCTCCCGCGCTGCTTCAACCGGCACTTCAGCGTGGCTGCCGTACTTAGAGCATATAGTTCCTATGAGCGTTGGGAGCAGCGCGGGCCATTCAGCACCAAAATACTAGCGCAGTTCTGTAAAAGGAGGCCTAAGTGGTTTTTTCATTTTTAAACTTTATCTGAGAATTGAAGAGTTTCGAAGTTTTTTTTTACTATTGACGTTTTTGCAGATTTAATTACAAATGGAGGACCATGTGATGATTGGACGGTGAGGTGGTTGGGGGGGTTTTCCCCTTGTTAACCCCTCCGGGTCTCTGAGCTTAATCCCACCAGCATATAATATAACACTTCTAAGTTTAAGATTTATTGCATAAATATTTATTATTGGAAGCTTGTGCATCAATACACTTCTTCCTCCGTATTCGAGGTTTCAGCAATCGCGGTTTCGATTATTCATGGTTTTTAGCTTGCTGGCTCCTCCCCTAAATTACATCAGCATGCATAGAGAAATCGCTGATTCCAAGCGGTTTACAGAGAAAATCGCCGATTCCCAGCACTTTCTTCACCGTGTTTTGCCTCTCCTTCATGAACAGGCCAGGTCTCCCACCATGTTATTTGCGGTTTCACTATATTCACGATGGTTTTTAATAGAGAACAGGGAATAACATATGATTCACCAATCTTCTTGTAATTCTCCTGGAAATGTCCAGATGTCTCTTTTGTAATCCGCCCAGAACTGCAAGGTGCGGGCGGAATAGAAGTCAGTAATGTAATGTAATGTAAAAAGTTATTTGCAGTTTCTCTGTATTCGCGGGTCTGTTAATCTCCTATCACAGCGAATACGGAGGGAGAAGTGTACAGTCTTCTCTTTGCTTCCTGCATTGATACCATTGGTATTTTTCTCTGTATGACTGGTGTTAAGTTTTGAGCATATGCAGAAAAGAGATCCAGCCAACGTTCACGCT